>NC_134357.1:424083070-424090570 GCF_048569485.1 Anomaloglossus baeobatrachus
TTTAGCTTATATACAAAAATCCTGGTGATTGGTTCCTTTTTTAAGCTTAGAACGTTGCAGTGTGTCATCAGAGATACAGAGAGACTGGAAGAGTCATAGAAAGGCATAAAGTGGACATCTATTGGCTGCATCCGACACTGATAACCGCTTCATTGTGAATAATGCCCTTCGTTGCTGGATGATGAATGCCACACAACACCATATTTAAGAAAGGTGAGAGGCAGCCAAATATCACGGGAGACCATTCAAAACCACTTACATCAGCATGGTGTGTGTGTGTGTGTGTGTGTGTGTGTGTGTGTGTATATATGTATGTGTGTGTGTGTGTATATATGTATGTGTGTGTGTATATATGTATGTGTGTGTGTGTGTGTATATTTGTATGTGTGTGTGTGTGTGTGTGTGTGTATATGTATGTGTGTATGTATGTATGTATGTGTGTGTTGAATGACCTGTAGGGCGTCCTGACCACACCGCCAGGCACAGACGTAATCTACGCTGGATGAGGGACTAGTGGGCCTCAGTGCTATTCACTGGTGAAAGTCATTCACACTGAGCAGAAATGATGGCCACCAACAACGTTGGAGACGTCAAGGAGAGCGCTATGCATCAGCCTCTGTCGTCACCAGACGAGCCTTTCGTGGTGATGGTACAGTGTGGGCAGGTGTATGTAATCAATACACAACGGCCCTACACTTTGTGAATGGTACAGTGACAAGCTACATGAATAACATCATTATTCCATTCATTGTGCCTCTGCATGAACAGCACAGGCCTAATTTTATCTACATGGATGACAGTGCTCCAGCTCATCGAGGTTGCATCATTAGGGAATGGTTGCTAGACTGCGGAACCTCAAATGGAGTGGCCTGCACTTTCTCCAGACCTGAATCCTTTGTCCAGATCCTGAATTCATAGAAAACCTACGGGATCAGCTGAGTACCCATGTAGAGGCTTGTAACTCTGTACCCCAGTACCTCAATGGCCTGAGGGCCGCTCTTCAGGTAGAGTGGGATGCCATACCTCAGCAGACAATAACTCCACTTGTGAACAGCAGGAGACGTCGTTGTCAGCTGTAATTGATACTCAAGGCCACAGAACAAGTTATTGAGACAATGACATTTCACCCGAAAGCCAAATATCCCTCACCTTTTTGAGTAGTGTGTGTATATATCTAGCCGGCCCTGTAAACAATAGATATCTGAGCAATGGAGTTGGGAGGCCCCATAGACATTAGATTTTTGGATGATACCGTTTTTCTGGACAGCATTGGTCTAATCTGAATGGCGGCCTAAATTCTGGTCAGACACATGCAATAACCATTTGCCAATCACTCGTTCGTCCGACTGCTATATCTTCCAACTTCCCCATACCCATGTGTTTTGGGGTTTTTTTTACAATGAGGGAGGAGAAGCCACATCATCTTATCTGTGCTCATAACAAAGAATCACCATTGATATTCTGATGGCCAGATAATTTTCTCTCATCTATCAGGGAGAGTCAGGAGACCGCCATTCACATCAGATGGTGGTCTGGTTCCACAAGATTTCATCTAACGTGTATGGTGGCCTTTACAAACCACCTTCCCTCCACCCCAAAAGAAGCCGCGAGCTATCTCTTATCTATATCGTGTCTATTGACTTTGTAATGCTGTGGTTCAGCCAATGGGATGTCTCTGCTTCTGCCCCCCTCCTTGCACTTTCTGCAGCTACATCCCCCTCCTCACTTTGCTCTTTTTTGGTAAGAGCAGTAATAATGTAAAGTGTTCAGTGTTACTATGAAGATGGATGAATTTTAATGTAGATGTTACATTGGAAGAAATGTCCAAAGCCAAGTCCTTGTTGTTCACAGTGTGTACCTGTATTCTGAGACAAAGACACCTTTGACGTCTCGGTGATACAACCATGTAAACAGTGTACAGGTAGCCAAGCGCAGTGCCAGGTACGACTTGGCAGACAAAAGAACAAACAGATTGTCTCCCTCCAGTCCTAGGATTGCTATTGTGTGTGGGGTCACTTCCAGCATCTGCAAGTAATGGGTACGCCCCGTCCTCCCTAGGTGTAGTACGTGGTGTGGAGGCCTCTGCATCTTGGAGGATGATGGCTGCTCTGTATCACTGAACGCTCTTGCAGGATGTAAGCAGACACCGGCAACTGCTCACATGTTGCTCAATGACTTGGTATCGGCGATCTTATGTTCGGAAGAGTCACATGACTAGCGGCCTCCTAATGGCATTTCCAGGGGCGTGAAGCTTCCCCTGTGAATCCATCCACTGCATTGTAAACCTCAGCTGTTAAATCTGCCTGCTGTGGACAGGACAGGCAGCACCCGAGTCTACGCCGCGCTGCATACACTATCCCCGCTCCATTTACACTACAGAACCTTATTTTTAGGGCAGAAACTTTTTTGGATATCCCCAAAATAAGCATGTACATGGTAAAAACATGGGCAGAATAATCGTTTTATTCTTCTGTATCCATAGCACTTTATCTACACACTGTATTTGGTGGGATGTTAGACCCCCAGAGGTGCCGTATGGGCCCATAGATTTCCACCATAAGGCTATGTGCCCACGCTAGAATGTCCCTGCGGATTTTTCTGCCTGAAAATCCCGCGACTTTCGCCGGCAAATCCGCACCCCCGCGCGATTTGCCGCGAATTTACCGCGGATTTGCTGCGGATTTTGATGCGGATTTCATTTTTTTTTTTTTTTTCCCCCATTCAAAACCAAAAATCCGCACCAAATCTGCACCAAACAATTGACATGCTGCAGATTTTTCCGGATCAAAATCCGCGGCAAATCCACAGAGGAAAAATCCGCAGCATGGGCACAGCATTTCCAAAATGCCATTGAAATGGCTTGGAAGTGCTGCTGCTGCAGATTTTCGGTAAATCCGCGGCTAAATCCGCGGTAAATCCTGTAGCGTGGGCACATAGCCTTAGGATCCGGTCGTCTGGTTGAGGAGGACCTGCCCGCAGTCCTGCCTTGTCTTTCAGTACGTGGGAGCACTATAAGGCTATGTGCCCACGCTGCGGATTTACCGCGGATTTGCCGCGGATTTCCCGAAAATCTGCAGCAGCGGCACTTCCAAGCCATTTCAATGGCATTTTGGAAATGCTGTGTCCATGCTGCGGATTTTTCCGCTGCGGATTTGCCGCGGATTTTGATCCGGAAAAATCTGCAGCATGTCAATTGTTTGGTGCAGATTTGGTGCGGATTTTTGGTTTTGAATGGGGAAAAAAAAAAAAAATCTGCATCAAAATCCGCGGTAAATCCGCGCCAAATCCGCGGGTGCGGATTTGCCGCGAAAGTCGCGGATTTTCAGGCAGAAAAATCCGCAGGTACATTCTACCGTGGACACATAGCCTAAGGCGTCTCTCACACGTCTTTTTTTTCCAGTGCGTGTGACGTCTGTTTTCACCAGTACCAGAGATATGGACACATGTAGACCCATTAAAATCAATGGGTCTGCGCACATATCCGTGTTCTGACATGGTTCGTGTGGAGGAGACATGTGTCCTCCACACAGCGACATGTCAGTTTTTGCTCCGATAGCACAGATGTTACACGGACCGCACACTGGTGTGATGGGTACCGTAGAAAACACGTGTTTTTAAATAACATGATTTTCTAAACACGCCGGGGCCCACGCAATATACTCGTGAATATTCACTGCACGAATGACCGAGAAGCAGCAGCGCCGGAGACGGAGTAAAAAGTTCCTGCTTTCTGTGTGATATCACGGATAGCACACGGAGAACACGTGTGCCAAAATCGCAGCACTTGGAAGGCCATAAACCCTTCAACATGATCCATGCAAATGTGTGTTTGCACAGCCGTATAAAAGAAGCCTCAAATAGTAATTTTGGGTTATATTTTCTGTAAAGTGTGCCTTTTTCTCTGTTATTCTTGAAAGTATGGCTAGTACTACACGTCAATTTTCAGACCACTTACGTACATGGAAGTCGACAAGGGCAAAGCAGTGGGATTTTCAAGCAACAGGATTTTATTTTTTTATTGTGGTGGTCATGAGACCTCCTCTACAGCTATGACACTGCGATCACCCTGACAAGTTGTGCTTCGCCCATATTGACACCTCAGTGTTACCATCAGGCAGCGTTCACACATCCTAAGATGCAAATCTGCTGCGGTAAACTATGCACTGCGTCTGCAATCTGTGAACATGGCCTTGCCCTCGCAAGTAGACTTGAATTCCTACATTTCCAGGAGGAGTAACAGAGGCACACAGGCAGAGTTCTGTGAACAGAGTGATTTAATTGGGAATACTCGTATATGGAGCAGTCCTCCTGCACAAGATGAGCGGTCTATAAGATATATGTATATTTGGTGCTCGGGGGGAAGTATTTGGCCTTTTTTTTCTTATAATTTAATGACGGGGCTCTTGTCTCTTTAATTTTCCCCAGGGGCAGTAAAAGTATAGGTTTGCCTATTAGACACTTTGCTGTCATTTTCTGGCACCTCCATCGGAGGTTTCTTGTGCTCCTTGGATACGGCGCAGAACAAGCTTTGCCTCGTGCTGCATCCATAGGAAATAAAAATTGACAGCGTGCAGTAGAGATAATGGAGCAATCCCAGGAGCCGTGTGCCGATGCTGTTCTTGCTGGAGTCTGACTTTTCTCTGACAGCCGCTTATATATACCAGATGCATGTTTCCCTCGGCTTCGGAAAAGATGCTGACGACCCCGGCATTTTCCGATCTATTTTTTTTTTTTTTGTTTTCCAGCTGCGGCGTGAATGCTTGAAAGAGCAATATTGTAGTAGGAGGGGTCACATACATGAGGTCAGAAGGGGGGACGCCAGGCTGAGCGGGGGAGGGGGGCTCCGTCATTTTCACCTATAGATGTGAGCTAATGTGCGGCGACGTCCTGAGATCCAGAGACATAGTGAGCTATTGGTGGGGGGTGGAAATAAAGGGGTGGCCTAGAAAAAGCAAGCAGTGTATATTCACTGTGTAATGTGAATTTTATGCACATATTTAATGCTTTCGGCTTCTCATGGTTTTCAAGTACTCTGCTTGTAGGCACTGAATAGAAATCACAAGCGCTTGTTCTAGGACGCACATGGTCCTATAGAAGGAAGCCATTAAATAACAGCAAGCAGCGATCTTGAAGCTGTGAGGATATTAGCAATGTGTGAACCGGGCCCAGTACGGATGGCCACATACGGACAGCGGGGGCCTATGAGGCTAGATAGCCACGGTCAGTCAGATATAATGAACAATCTGTATATGGACCATCTCAACCCAGTCTTATGATATGCAGCGCCCCATCTAATCATCGTCCATGGGGTCATGTGGCAACCCGTCTAGTGGCTGTCAGTCACACTACTTTACCCCTATTCAGTTGGCACTTACCTGACATTTGGCTGTCTCTTTGGTAACTTGTGGCAATATATTTGTTTTGAGCCAAAAATGTCTGCCCACTGGTGATGGGTCAGGCATGATGTTGCCTATTTTTGTGTGTTGACAGAACACATGTGAGTAGGATTGAGCGAGCCGTGTATTCTCCAGGGTGCCAGTGCCCTGCAGATACCCTCTGTGCCGTGTACTGAGCGTCGGGCCCATGTCATTTGTTTATTGTATATACCGCCTCTCTTCCTGGGTGAATTTCGGATGGGGGATGGGTTTTTTGTGTCTAATGGGGAAAGCTTGCAATTGGGCAAACTGTGGAATTCCTGAGCACCATCAGATACCCTCCCGATTTCATGGCTGGATGACAAGTAGCTGGAGAACCTGCTATTCCATCACCAAAATTACTCTCGCTGTGAAAAGCTGCCTATTTCTGGGGAAAGGAAAACGAGCAATAACTGAGCAAGAATGAGTCATAGTTATGGCCCTCTGTATGCCTGCAACATGGGGGCGTCCAGCAGGTGCTGCACTACATCTCCCAGCATGCTGGTAGTTTTGGAAATGCTAGAGGGGCACAGATCAAGAACTGATCCAGATGAATTCACAGTGGTAACACTACAACCCCCAGCATGCCCTGACAGTGGTGCTAAGTGTGTGTATGTATGTATGTATGTATGTATGTATATGTGTGTATATATATATATATATATATATATATATATATATATATATATATATATATATATATATATATATATATATATATATATATATATATATATATATATAATTGCCTCTGTCTGTCTGTCATGCTCCGAAATTGTGTCCTTACGGTGACACAAAGCTGATTGGCCGCTGGGCTCGCCATGGCCCCCCCCCCCCCCCCACGGATTGGCCTCTCGCCCCGGCTCTCTACAGGCCCCGCCCCCCTCACGCAATGCACGCTCGCTCTGGCCCAACTGACACGGAGCTCCGATTCCCAGGTGAGTACACACACACATCAGATCACACTCACTCTCACACTCACTCTCACACACACCTCACACATCACAACATGCTGGGATATCGCTTGCTTCTACACCGGCTCCGTCAGGATCCCGGCAGCGCCAGACATAACCTTGCGATGCTGGGATCTTGACGGAGGCCGTGAAAGCTGGTAACCATTATACACATCGGGTAACTAAGGTCCCTTAGTTACCCGATGTGTATCATAGTTACCAGTGTACACCGGCTCACACTCACTCTCACACACACCTCACACACACATCACATCGCATCCACACATCAAGGTCCTGCAGCTGCGGAACATACACACACATAACAGCACACATACACACACAAATCAGATCACACTCACACACACCTCACACATCACATCGCATCCAAATACTCACAACATCCTGGGATATCGCTTGCTTCTCGGCGGCGATACTGTGCTGTTGTGAGCTTCCAGGACCTGCCGGGGGATCACATGGCCAGCAGCATGTGATATCCCCAGATGTTGTGAGTATCAGCGCGTATGTGCAATATCGTCAGTGTGTGTGTCTTTGTGTGTGAGTGTATGCGATCGGGTGTGTGTGAGTGTATGCGATCGGGTGTGTGTGAGTGTATGCGATCGGGTGTGTGTGAGTGTATGCGATCGGGTGGGTGTGTGTGGGTGTATGTGAGTGTATGCGATCGGATCTGTGAGTGTCGGCAGAGGAGCACGGCGTGCTGGAGGAGGCTGAGAGGAGAGAGGCTGAACCTGGGGAAGGCTGGGATGGGGAGGCTGATGCTGGCGCAGCATGGCGGATGGAGCACCTTTGGGAGTGCGCAGCATGGCGGATGGAGCACGTTTGGGAGTGCGCAGCATGGCGGATGGAGCACGTTTGGGAGTGCGCAGCATGGCGGATGGAGCACGTTTGGGAGTGCGCAGCATGGCGGATGGAGCACGTTTGGGAGTGCGCAGCATGGCGGATGGAGCACGTTTGGGAGTGCGCAGCATGGGAGATGGAGCACGATGGGGAGTGCGCAGCATGGCGGATGGAGCACGTTTGGGAGTGCGCAGCATGGGGGATGGAGCACGATGGGGAGTGCGCTGCATGGCGGATGGAGCACGTTTGGGAGTGCGCAGCATGGCGGATGGAGCACG